>NW_026294573.1:81171149-81208649 GCF_007827085.1 Peromyscus californicus insignis
CTGATCTCACAGATCTCCATTTAGAGTAGAATTTTTTTCCCTCCTGTTTTGCTAATTTGAGAGGTGAGGATAATAACTCTTTGCTTTAATTTGCATTTGTTTAATTGCTAGTGAGGTTGCTACTCTAAAACATATGTTTATTTAGCATTTATATTTTCTCTTTTCTGAATTGCCTCCTCATGACATTTTACAGCTAGCTATAAATTAGAATCTGAATGTTTCACACAGATATCCATTATGTTTTAAGCACTGTCGTTACACTGTTACATACACTTTTTTGAAAAGTTTGCAGTCTCTCTTAGTGTTTTAATGTTTCTTTGATGTCAAAGTAAATGTGTTTTTTACTTCATCACAATAATATCTACATTTTCTTTGTGTGTGTCGTTTCATTGTCTAAACTCAGAAGTAGCCTCTGTCCCTTTATTTCTCCACTTGACTGGCTGTCATTGTCACTTTCCTTTTGCTTCTGGAATCTACATTTAATTCCTCAGTGCTTGAAGTGCTCACCCACCAAGACTTTTAAAAATTTGACAAAGAACCTCAGAGTATGTGTTGAAAATAATGTTTCATCCTCATACTTGAGATCCTATTAGAGTAATTATTAAATTTCCAGGAGGAATAAGATGACCTTTTAAATGTATATTTGCCCATTGATATGCCTTCACAAAAATGGACAATATTCATTTTTTTACCATGAAATATGAGAGCAACTATTTTGAATAATTCTCACATTTAAAAAATGACAGCAATTTTACTATCATTATTTTTGGTCGATTTGAGTGTTATCTTGTTAAGGTTCTAACAATTCTATCTTGTTTTGACTGCAAAATATGATAAGTCTGCACTTTAATTTAGGGGATGTTGCTCTCTGCACATTACTGCACCTTCTGCATGGTAACTCTTTTTATCTTCTCAATTTGTCAATCATATTTTATACTTTATTGCAATTTTTGTCATCTTCATCAGTATTTTTCATATATTTTTAAAGCTGTTCATAGCTGTGTTATATTTTTCTATTGCTGTTTTCAATAAGGCATTTTACAATCACGTTTTACAATGAGTTGTTTTCTATATTTATCCTGCAACTGGTCTCTTTGTTCAGCTTTGTTATTCACTTAATAGTTGTCCGTTTTACAGGTTCTGTGCATCAAAATATATCTTTTGTGAATAATGATCATTTTATCTCCTTATTTTGGAACATTGGTCTTTGAGCATAACTTTCTTCATTTCAAAGAAAAAAAACATATGAATGCAGCATGGCAAGGATGAGTGAGTCTTATTGATGTGGTGGAAGGTCTACTAGGTGAAATGACACAGCAGAGCAATACCTGGAAACAGGAACATGGTAGAGCCTGCTCTCTTGGGAACCGGAGAAAGAGGACCACTAGAAACAAATGTATTTGTCTTCCTCTAATACAGAAAAATCCCTCTGCTGGTGAATAGCTGGGGCATGAACATCTGTCCTCTCAGACACACTAGCTTCTCTTTTCCTTTATTGCCAACTTTTCAGAAGCAACCTCATTGGCCAATCCCTTATCAAGGGATCTGCATCATTTATACATAGAAGTTCCTAGTTTGATACTAAACCATGTTAAAAATACAACTTTTAGTATTAATTTCTTCTCAGACTTATGGATATCTCTTTAAGTTTCTCTTGCATTTCTCTTGTTATGAATTTATTAGTTGTTCAATGTCTTATTTACTCCCAGAGCAGTTTATAAAAAATAAGAATTATCTATCCTTTGAAATTTGCAAAGAAATTTTGTGGAAAACTACTTTTGGACATAGCAGTTTACGAAGAAGTAACTCTTTGCTAGCTCTTTCCAAATTTCTCCCAAAGTCATTGCTCTTGTCAGATCATGAGTATTCTCTTGTCTATTTGTTACATGACCATCTAAGCCTCAGAAGCACATTTAATTCATCTCTTTGTGCCCATATTTAAGCCTGAGACCTTGATCTGAGCAGGTCACACTGGCTTGTGTTGAGATGGAATGTTTCAAATAAGAGATCATGTGCAAAATAGAAGAAGGAATGGATATGGAACCAGATGAGAGAATTCAAGTATCTTTAAAAAAAATAGTAATTCAGATAATCTTTTCCACTATGTGTCTAAATCTCAAACATGTACATTGATGAAGATAGAGATAGATGTCATAGGGAAGAAATTTCTGAAATGTTTTATTTTGCTTCTATCATTTTGACTTAAGCTTATATATGAAATCTGTGTTTCTGTTGGAGAAGTAAACAACAAATAGTAGTTTCCAGAATCCTGTGTTAATCCTTGTAGAACCAGGAAAATATTGATGAGTAAGTAAATGAAACAAATACATGAAATAGACTTTATTTATCTACTTACAGTGGAAAATAATCACTATTAGTTCAAGCCTACGAAGCATTACTTATTGATAGTTTGTAAAGTATGTGTATGCAATTTCAATATTTTAGTGAAAAGTTCTAGCATAATTTTACTGTGTGCTTATTATTTCAGTATGGACTCATATTCTTAATCTAACCATTCTTGTGCTTGAGAGCGTACATATTCATACATATTCTCATGACATTGTGCTGGTGTAAACATTTTTTTAGTGTCCTTGCTCAATATTGTTAAGAGTGCACATGTAGTATATGCACTCAAATTATCCTGTGATTTGAATTGGTTGGCAAGAAGGCCTTATTCTATGGATTTTCTATGTGCTTTGTGTTTTCTCACTTTCATAAGGTGTGTTGATTGGCTGATTTCATTCATTTAGTAAGTAGGAAAGACAAAGTAACAGTTTGATCTTCACACATTGTGGTAACTGGACACCTTTTCTTGCCCTTAACAAAGATGAAAGGCAACACCCAACAAAAGCACCCAACTTCAACAAAGTCAGGAATATACTGCATGAAGTCCCAAGATCAGGTCACTCCAAGCTCCAGCATTTAACATGGATTTCAAATATGAAACACAAGCACTGATTGCAAATGTGAAGGTGTTTTCAGTTTGCCCCAGGCTAAGGTTTTTAATTAAAAAATAAATAAACCTGTCAAGGTCTGCAAGAAAGGCTCTTAGATATTCTGGCCAATGGTTTATTTAAAAATCCAATAATGCAATTTCCTCAGCAGCAGGAGGCAAGAGACCTTCTCTAGGCCAAATGTCCCCTAAATGGAAGACAGCTAGATTCTCAGCTCATGATCTAGTTTACAAAAGGACTTCTACTTCTGGGTCCAGGAATAGATGTAGACCCTGTGTATTATTTTTCTGTATATTGTATTGTACTCTATTACTATCCATAGGAACTTGTTCATTCATATAATTAAAATATAAAAGTTAAATTTTAGACATGAATTTGAAATATGTAATGGACCTGTCATTTCAAACTCAGCCAGTCATAGATCAGGGTAGGAAAATAACTTCTCTGAATAATATATGACCCTACCTTGTTAGTTGTACCAGGTTCAGAGACTTGCTGGACACTGGGCCAATCACACTACTTTTCTCTATAATTTAAAGTCATAATGTGGAAAGGGACTGGGTTAGCTGTTGCCACTTCAGCTGTAATATCAAATTTCATCAAGACCAAAAGCAAACATTTCTGAGTAGCCATACCAGAATATGGTTAATATGAACAGAATGATTCGTGGACAGAGGACTAGAGTCTATGAGTAGACATAATTGAGATGGGAGGCCATGTAACCCAGAAAGGAGAGGTAGGGGAGAACTAACAGGAGAGGTAGGTGTGGGGGGGCATTAATGAATGGAACTCAAATGTTAAGTTTCATAGGAGTTTCTTCTTTCTGCTAACTTGTGATTCCTGTAGAGATTTTTATTCTTGGAAATTAACTATAAGGAATTCCATATATATATTAATTTTTATTGATTCTTTGTGCATTTCACATCACCCATTCCATCCCACTTATCTCTCTGTCCCCTTGCATGTGCCCTCTTCCCTGCAAAACAAAGCAAACTTCAAAAGGAAAACTAAAAACCGAACATAACAAGCTAAACCAAACAAAAGCCAAAACAAAACAAATGCAAAACAAAACAAAAAAGGCCAAGAATCAAATCATGCAAGCTGTAGTGGGGCCCATTGAGTTTTCCCTTTAGTCCATTCATCTTTACTTGCAAGTGTTCATTGTCATGAGTCATTGATTTGACTTGAGGCCTCTGGTTTCTGCTACACCACAGACAATGAGCTCTTACTGGTGCTCCTCTTGGGTATCCTGTTGTCATAGAGATTTTGCTGTTTTGGATCTGTAGGTTAGACCCCTTCACATGTTCCAACAGTTCATAGATTTGGTGGATGTTAGGTTGGGTCAACACATAGCCCTGGTTCTGCACGTGTGTGGTAGCTGGGTGGTTAACCCACCAAATTTCCTTCATTGTCACTACCTGGGTGAGCGCTCCAGCACTGCCTCAGCTGGGTTACTCAATGATTCCTGCATTAAGGAGTTGGGCCAGTTCTCCTGCTCTCAGGTCTCTCAGGTCTGGCTCACCCTCACTCACACCTCAAGGGTCATCCTTTTTTGTTTGAGAATGTGTTAGTTATCTCTCATCTTATTATCTTATATGATTAATGAATAGTCATTAACAATATTGCATTATGTTTTAGGAACCTGGATCACAAGTCAAGGAAAACAATGAACAAGATTCAGGTCTCCTTGATCTTAAATTTTATCTAATAGGATAAAAACAGTAAAAGCAAGGCAACACTGGTGAGTGCCCTTCCTTGCCCCGGACCCCATTCCTGGGCACCAGCCACTCCAGGGAAGACCTGCCCAACTTGGCCCCAGGTTCTGGCCACCGGGCAGGTTCCCTGCTAGCCCCACCGGGAAGGATCCCCTTCTCCAAGACCCCTGGCAGACCCTGCAGTCTCCACGCCCTGCCCCCATGCCCATCTGCCTGAGTCCCAAGCCTCTTCCTGAGACTTAGAGGCCGGCTCCCAGCTCCCATCTTGCCCAAGACTTTCCTTTTGGAACACAGGTGAGTGCCCTTCCTTGTCCCAGACCCCATCCCTGGGCACCAGCCACTCCAGGGAAGACCTGCCCAACTTGGCCCCAGGTTCTGGCCACCGGGCAGGTTCCCTGCTAGCCCCACCGGGAAGGATCCCCTTCTCCAAGACCCCTGGCAGACCCTGCAGTCTCCACGCCCTGCCCCCACGCCCATCCGCCTGAGCCCCAAGCCTCTTCCTGAGACTTAGAGGCCGGCCCCCAGCTCCCATCTCGCTCTGGACTTCCCTTTTGCAACACTGGTGAGTGCCCTTCCTTGCCCCAGACCCCATCCCTGGGCACCAGCCACTCCAGGGAAGACCTGCCCAACTTGGCCCCAGGTTCTGGCCACCGGGCAGGTTCCCTGCTAGCCCCACCAGGAAGGATCCCCTTCTCTAAGACCCCTGGCAGACCCTGCAGTCTCCACGCCCTGCCCCCATGCCCATCCGCCTGAGTCCCAAGCCTCTTCCTGAGACTTAGAGGCCGGCCCCCAGCTCCCATCTTGCTCCGGACTTCCCTTTTGGAACACTGGTGAATGCCCTTCCTTGCCCCGGACCCCATCCCTGGGCACCAGCCACTCCAGGGAAGACCTGCCCAACTTGGCCCCAGGTTCTGGCCACCGGGCAGGTTCCCTGCTAGCCCCACCGGGAAGGATCCCCTTCTCCAAGACCCCTGGCAGACCCTGCAGTTTCCACGCCCTGCCCCCACGCCCATCCACCTGAGCCCCAAGCCTCTTCCTGAGACATAGAGGCCGGCCCCCAGCTCCCATCTTGCTCCAGACTTCCCTTTTGGAACACTGGTCTGTCTGAACCAAGTGTGCGGATAAGGCCAAGAACGAACCACAAGGAGATGGGCAGACGTCAAGGCAGAAACATATACAACAAAATGAATAGCAATACAGCATCACCAGGCCCTAGCCCTCCTCCAACACCTAGACCTGAACATCAGAAATTGGAAGAAGCAGAAGAAAACAGCCTTATGAATGACATCATGAAGAAGCTAGAGGCTAGTGTAGAGGAAAAGACAAAAAAATGTGAAGAACGCTGTAAACAACTAGAGGAAAGGGCAAACAAATTAGAAGAAATCAATAAAGTCCTGGAAGAAAACAATAAAATACTGAGAGAAAATCAAGAAAAATCAATGAAACAAATGAAGGAAACAGTCCAAGACCTGAAAAGGGAAATAGAAAAAATGAAGAAGACACAAACAGAGGGAATGCTGGAAATAGAAAATCTGAGAAAACGATTGGGAACTTCAGATGCAAGTATAATCAACAGAATGCAAGAGATGGAAGAGAGGATCTCTAGCGTTGAAGATACAGTAGAAGAAATACATTCATCAGTCAAAGAAAACACTAAAGCCAACAAAGTCATGAACCAAAATGTCCAAGAAATTTGGGACTCCATGAAAAGACCAAACCTAAGAATAATAGGGGTCGAAGAAGGAGAAGAATACCAACTCCAGGGCACAGAAAATATATTCAACAAGATCATAGAAGAAAACTTTACCAACTTAAAGAAGGAAATGCCTATGAAGAAGCTTATAGAACACCAAACAGACTAGACCCCCCAAAAAAGTCCCCTCGCCACATAATAGTTAAACAACTAAACGTACAGAATAAAGAAAGAATATTAAGAGCAGCAAAGGAAAAAGGCCAAGTGACATATAAAGGCAAACCCATCAGAATAACACCCGATTTCTCAATGGAGACTTTGAAAGCCAGAAGAACCTGGACAGATGTAATGCAGACACTAAGAGACCATGGATGTCAGCCTAGACTAATATACCCAGCAAAACTTTCAATCACCATAGATGGAGTAAACAAGACATTCCATGACAAAGCCAGATTTAAACAATACTTATCCACAAACTCAGCCCTACAGAAAGCACTAGAAGGAAAATTCCAACCTAAGGAAGTCAGATACACCCTCGAAAACACAGGCAACAGATAAAGCCACAGCAGTAAACCCCAACGTATAGAAGTACACACACATCACCACCAAAAAATAACAGGAATGAAGAATCACTGGTCATTAATTTCCCTCAATATCAATGGACTTAATTCACCTATAAAAAGACATAGGCTTACAGAATGGATACGAAAGCAGGACCCATCTTTCTGCTGCATACAAGAAACACATCTCAAATTCAAAGATAGACACTACCTAAAAATAAAAAGCTGGGAAAAGACTTTCCAATCAAATGGTCTTAAGAAACAAGCATGTGTAGCCATCCTGATATCCACCAAAATAGACTTCAAACTAAAATCAATCAAAAGAGATCAACAAGGGCATTACATACTCATCACAGGAAAGATCCACCAAGATGAAGTCTCAATTCTGAATATTTATGCCCCAAACACAAGGGCACCCACATATGTAAAAGAAACATTACTAAAGCTTAAATCACATATAAAACCCCACACATTAATAGTGGGAGACCTCAATACCCCACTTTCACCAATGGACAGATCTCCCAAATTGAAACTTAACAGAGAAATAAAGGACTTAACTGATGTCATGACTCAAATGGACTTAATCGATATCTACAGAACATTCCATCCTAACAAAAAAGAATATACCTTCTTCTCAGCACCCCATGGAACCTTCTCTAAAATTGACCACATACTTGGCCACAAAGCAAATCTAAACAGATACAAAACAATTGGAATAACCTCCTGTGTTCTATCAGACCACCATGGTCTAAAGTTGGATTTCAACAACAACAAAAACTACAGAAAACCTGCAATCTCATGGAAACTGAATAATACCCAACTGAATCACCAATGAGTTAAGGAAGAAATAAAGAAAGAAATTAAAGACTTCCTAGAGATCAATGAAAATGAAGACACCACATATCCAAATTTATGGGACACTATGAAAGCAGTACTAAGAGGGAAATTCATAGCACTAAATGCCCACATAAATAAGTTGGAGAAATCTCACACTAGAGACTTAACAGCATACCTGAAAGCTCTAGAACAAGAAGAAGCACAGTCTCCCAGGAAAAATAGACGCCAGGAAATTATCAAAGTGAGAGCTGAAATCAATAAAATAGAAACAAAGAGAACAATACAAAAAATTAATGAAACAAAGAGTTGGTTCTTTGAGAAAATCAACAAGATAGACAAGCCCTTATCCAAACTAACCAAAAGACAGAGAGAGAGCATCCAAATCAACAAAATCAGAAATGAAAAGGGGGACATAACAACAGACATTGAGGAAATCCAGAGAATCATCAGGTCATACTTCAAAAACCTCTATTCGACAAAACTGGAAAACCTAAAAGAAATGGATAACTTTCTGGATAGGTACCACATACCTAAGTTAAATCAAGACCAGATAAACTATTTAAATAGTCCAATAACCCCTAACGAAATAGAAACAGTCATTAAAAGTCTCCCAACCAAAAAAATTCCAGGACTAGATGGTTTCAGCGCAGAATTATACCAGATCTTCAAAGAAGAGTTAATACCAATACTCTCTAAATTGTTCCACACAATAGAAACAGAAGGAACATTACCAAACTCCTTCTACGAGGCTACAATTACCCTAATTCCTAAACCAAACAAGGATACAACAAAGAAAGAGAACTACAGACCGATCTCCCTCATGAACATTGATGCAAAAATACTCAATAAAATACTGGCAAACAGACTCCAAGAACACATCAAAACAATTATCCACCATGATCAAGTAGGATTCATTCCAGGGATGCAAGGGTGGTTCAACATACGAAAGTCCGTCAATGTAATACACCATATAAACAAACTCAAAGAAAAAAACCATATGATCATCTCACTGGATGCAGAAAAGGCATTTGAAAAATCCAACACCCCTTCATGATAAAGGTATTAGAGCGATCAGGAATACAGGGAAAATACCTAAACATAATAAAGGCAATTTACAGCAAGCCAACAGCCAACATCAAATTAAATGGAGAGAAACTCAAAGCAATTCCACTAAAATCAGGAACGAGGCAAGGCTGTCCACTCTCCCCATACTTATTCAATATAGTTCTTGAAGTTTTAGCCAGAGCAATAAGACAACATAAGGAGATTAAGGGGATACAAATTGGAAAGGAAGAAGTCAAGCTTTCCCTATTTGCAGATGACATGATAGTATACTTGAGCGACCCCAAAGATTCCACCAAGGAACTGATACAGCTTATAAACACCTTCAGCAACATAGCAGGATACAAGATCAACTCAAAAAAATCAGTAGCCCTCCTATATACAATGGACAAAGAGGCGGAGAAGGAAATCAGAGATACATCACCCTTTACTATAGCCACAAATGACATAAAATACCTTGGGGTAACACTAACCAAGCAAGTGAAGGACCTATATGACAAGAACTTTAAGTCCCTGAAAAAAGAAATTGAAGAAGATGTCAGAAAATGGAAAGATCTCCCATGCTCATGGATAGGCAGGACTAACATAGTAAAAATGGCAATCTTACCAAAAGCAATCTACAGATTCAATGCAATCCCCATCAAAATACCAACACAATTCTTCACAGACCTGGAAAGAATAATACTCAACTTCATATGGAAAAACAAAAAACCCAGGATAGCCAAAGGAATCCTGTACAATAACACAACTTCTGGAGGCATCACGATCCCTGACTTCAAGCTCTACTATAGAGCTACAGTAATAAAAACAGCTTGGTACTGGCATAAAAACCGACATGTGGACCAATGGAATCGAATTGAAGACCCTGACATTAATCCGCACACCTATGAACATATAATTTTTGACAAAGAAGCCAAAAGTGCACAATGGAAAAAAGAAAGCATCTTCAACAAATGGTGCTGGCAAAACTGGATATCAACATGTAGAAGGCTGCAAATAGATCCATATCTATCACCGTGCACAAAACTTAAGTCCAAGTGGATCAAGGACCTCAACATAAATCCAGCTACTCTGAACCTGCTAGAAGAGAAAGTAGGAAGTAGTCTTGAATGCATTGGCATAGGAGACTACTTCCTAAATAGAACACCAGTAGCACAGACACACACAGTAGCATTGTTTCTGAGAGAAACAATCAATCAATTGGACGTCTTGAAACTGAGAAGCTTTTGTAGAGCAAAGGATACGGTCAACAAGGCAAAGCGACAGCCTACAGAATGAGAAAAGGTCTTCACCAACCCCACATCTGACAGAGGACTGATATCCAGAATATATAAGGAATTCAAGAAATTAGACATCAAAATGCCCAACAGTCCAATTAAGAAATGGGCTATAGAACTAAACAGAGAATTCTCAACAGAGGAAACTCAAATGGCCGAAAGACATTTAAGGAATTGCTCAACATCCCTAATCATCAGGGAAATGCAAATCAAAACAACTCTGAGATACCACCTTACGCCTGTCAGAATGGCTAAGATCAAAAACACTGAAGACACCTTATGCTGGAGAGGATGTGGAGCTAGGGGAACTCTCCTCCACTGCTGGTGGGAATGCAAGCTTGTACAACCACTTTGAAAATCAATATGGTGCTTTCTTAGAAAATTGGGAATCAATCTCCCCCAAGATCCAGCTATACCACTCTTGGGCATATACCCAAGAAATGCTCAACCACACCATAAGAGCACTTGTTCAGCTATGTTCATATCAGCATTGTTTGTAATAGCCAGAACATGGAAACAACCCAGATGCCCTTCAACTGAAGAATGGATAAACAAAATGTGGTACATATACACAATGGAATACTACTCAGCAGAGAAAAACAATGGCATCATGAGGTTTGCAGACAAATGGATGGATCTAGAAAAAATCATCCTGAGTGAGGTAACCCAGACTCAGAAAGACAAACATGGTATGTACTCACTCATAGCAGGATACTAGACATGAAACAAGGATGACTTGTCTGCTACTCACATCACCAGGGAGGCTACCTGGAAAACAGGACCCCAAGAAAGACACAGGGATCGCCCAATGACAGAGAAATGGAATGAGATCTACATGAACAGCCTGGACATGAGTGGGGGTAATGAAAGGCGAGGGTTGAGGGAAAGAGAACTTGGGGGAGCGGGAGATCCCAGCTGGATCAACAACAGAGAGGGAGAACAAGGAATAGGAGACCATGGTAAATGAAGACCACATGAGAATAGGAAGAAGCAAAGTGCTAGAGAGGCCCACAGAAATCCACAAAGATACCCCCACAACAGACTGCTGGCAATGGTCGAGAGACAGCCCGAACTGACCTACTCTGGTGATGGGATGGCCAAACACCCTAATTGTCGTGCTAGAAACCTCATCCAACTACTGAGGGATCTGGATGCAGAGATCCATGACTAGGCCCCGGGTGGATCTCTGGGAGTCCAATTATCGAGAATGAGGTGGGTTTATATGAGCGAGAATTGTTGAGACCAAGGTTGGATAAAGCACAGGGACAAATAGCCAAATGAATGGAAACACATGAACTATGAACCAATGGCTGAGGGGTCCCCACTGGATCAGGCCCTCCGAATGGGTGAGACAGTTGATTGGCTTGATCTGTTTGGGAGGCATCCAGGCAGTGGGACCAGATCTTGTGCTCATTGCATGAGTTGGCTGTTTGAAACCTGGGGCCTATGCAGGATTGTTTGGCTCGGCCTGGGAGGAGGGGACTAGACCTACCTGGACTGAGTCTACCAGGTTGACCTCAGTCTGTGGGGAAGGCTTTGCCCTGGAGGAGATGGAAATGGGGGGGGTTGGGGGGAAGGTGAGGGGGACGGGAGGGGGGAGAACAAGGGAATCTGTGGCTGATATGTAGAACTGAATTGTATTGCAAAATAAATTAAAATAAATTTAAAAAAAAGCAGTAAAAGCAATATGTGAAACCATAATCTATAAATAAACAAGTGCATTGCAGCACATTAACAAACATGCTTAGTGAATGAAAGATTGGATGGAGTCTGGGAGATAAGAAGGGACTTCTAAGAAGAATGTTCAGAAAATTTTCAGAAAAAAAAATGGCAGAAGCCTAAGAATGAAAAGACACTGGCTTTCTTGAAATAGGAAAGCTGTGTTTCAGACAGATTTTTTGTTGTTGTTGATTCATTTAGTCAAATGGAATGGCATGTGATGACTCACAATTTCATACTCTTTCTATGACCTTTATATGCATGCATAGATGCAGTATCAATCTTGATATCAGAAAACTGGATGAAATTCATGTATCTTCTATGCAGTCTTGGTTAATTTTTTTCTCAGAGCCCCAGGTTTTTCATATATAAAATGACAATAAGGCTATCTATCTTGAGAGCGTCTCAGGAGTTTAATAATAGTGTATGTGAATGTCTAATACAGTGGATACTCAATAAAAATGGTTGTTATTTTTACTATTATTATGATGATAATGATTCTTATGACAGTGCCTATATTCTACCAATGAGTAATAGAAATATAAAAAACTGTAACTGCAAACTTTCAGACAATGGTAAAAGAAATTCAAAGTATTAGAATTTGGAAAATAGCAAAGATTAAAGAGGGGGAAAAGTAAATACAAAATAAAAGTAGTAAAAATAAACAAAGACATATTTAGCTTTTTGAATTGATCGACAAAACTGATGAATTTTTGGAAAAGAAGAGAACTCAAAATTCTAACATAAAGAATAAAAGGTAGGCAATTATTACTTCCTTCCAGAAATTTAAAACATAATCCCACTTGATTGCTTTAGAAATTGACATGATTCTACAGATTATTTGTAAATACAAGGAGCTTGTAATAGCACACAATCTTGGAAGCAAAAGAAATAATAAATGTGGAGAATTCACATCTCATGATTTAGAACCTCAGACAGAATGACTGCAAACATAATAGTGGAATGCTGGGGAGAAAAAGAAAAAAGAAAGATGAGAAAGAGAGCGGAAAAGAAAAATAGAGATTAATATGATAGAAATGAGGTTGATGGAGAGCTTTTCCTGTTCTCTAGGCTGTCCTTTTGTCCCATTAATGGTGTCCTTTGACTTACAGAAACTTTTCAGTTTCATAAAGTCCCATTTATTATTTGTGATCTTAGTACCTGTGCTACTGGTGTTCTGTTCAGGAAGTTGTGTCCTGTGCCAATACATTTGGGATTATTTCTCACTTTGTCTTCTATAAGGGTCAGCATATCTGGAACTATGTTGAGGTCTTTGATCCACTTGAACTTGAGTTTTGTGCAGGGTGATATAGATGGATCTATTTGCATTCTTCTACATGAGAACATCCATTTATACCAACACAATTTTTTGAAGATGCTTTCATTTTTCCATTGTATAATTTTGGCTTCTTTGTTGAAAATCAGGTGTTCGTAGCTCTCTGCACGTGGGTGACAGTTGTGTAGCTTGGTCTGTTTGTGGCTCCTAGTAGTGGGACCAGGATCTGCCACTGGTGCATGAGCTGGCTCTTTGGAACCTATTCCCTATGGTGGGATTCCTCGCTCAGCCTTGATGCAGGGAGAAGCTTGGTCTTGTCTCAACTTGGTATGCTATGCTTTGTTGTCTCCCATGGGAGGCCTTACCCTTTCTGAGGAGTGGATGGGATGGGTAGAAAGGAGGTGGAGGGAGGGAATGGGATGAGAGGAGAGAGGGGAATCTGTGCTTAATATGTAAAATAAATTTAAAGACTAATAAAAAATAATAAAAGAGAAAAATCATCCTTAGTGAGGTAACCCAGAATGAGAAAAGCGAACATGGCATGTACTCACTCATAAATGGATATTAGTTTTAAAGGAAAAGATAACCATGCTACAGTGCAACCCCAGAGAGGCTAGGTAACTAGGAAGGTTCAGGGTAGGGTCACCCAGATCTCCCTGATAAGGGGAAATAGAAGAAATTTCATGAGTGGACTGAGGACAGGTAGGGAAAAAAACATGATTGATCAGGTGGAACTGGAAAGCTGAGGAGGGGTTCATTTTGGGGTCAGATAAAGACCTGATGCCGTGAACCATCTCCTGTGACCAAATTGATTCCTAGCCCAATTGTCATCAGAGAGTTGTCATCCAGCAACTGACCGAAACAGATGCAGACCCACAGACAAACATTAGACAGAGTTAGGGGAATCCTGCAGAAGGGGAGGAGAAAAGAATTGTAGGAGCCAGAGGAGTCAAGGATACTACAAGAAAACTCACAGAATCAACTAACCTGGGCTCATTGGGGCTCCCGGAGACTGAACTAACAACCAGGGAGCCTGTTTGGGACTAACCTAGGCACTGGGCATATATGTTACAGTTGTGTAGCTTGGTTCACTTGTGGGACTCCTAACAGTGGGGACAGGAACTGTCTTCAACTCTTACAGGCTTTTGGGACCCTACTCTGCTGTGGGATGTTCTGTATGACAAATGTGTTGCTAATTAGTCAATAAATAAAACACTGATTGGCCATTGGCTAGGCAGGAGGTGTAGGCGGGACAAGGAGGAGAATAAAGCTGGGAAGTGGAAGGCTGAGTGAGAGAGACACTGCCAGCTGCCACAATAACAAACAGCATGTGAAGATGCCGGTAAGCCACGAGCCATGTGGCAAGGCATAGATTAATGGAAATGGATTAATTTAAGCTGTAAGAACAGTTTGCAAGAAGCCTGCCACGTCCATACAGTTTGTAACCAATATAAGTCTCTGTGTTTACTTGGTCGGGTCTGAGTGGCTGTGGGACTGGCGGGTGAAAGAAATTTGTCCTGACTGTGGGCCAGGCAGGAAAACTCCAGCTACACTACTCCTCATACTGGGTCACCTCGCCCAGACTTAACACATGTCCCACAGCAGGCAGGTGCTTAGTTTACTGCAACTTCATATGCAGTTTTGTTGATATTCATGGGAGACCTGCCCTTTCCTAAATTGAAACAGAGGAGGAGTGGATTGGGAGTGGGAACAGAGAGGAGATGGGGAAGAGGGACTGGGAGAAGAGGAGGGAGGGGAAACCGTGGACAGGATGTAAAATAAATAAATCAATACATTAATTTATTTTTTTTTAAAGATAGAAATGAGAACCTTGAAGGAAATTTCATGATTTTTTGGGAAGTAATAAAATAGCAAAGTAGGACCAAGAATGTTTTATTGAACCAATGATACTTAAACAAAGCCAAAGCAGACCATGAATGCACATGTACAAATCGTCATAAGTATAAAACACTTAGAAATTCCAGTGTTAGGTTTTGAGACGTTGGGTTAGGCAATATTTCTTAGACTAAAACAAGTGAAAAATGAACTAATAGATAAATTACACTTCAACATACTAAATATTTTATCCTTCAAAGGACATTCTGATAAATGTGAAAATGTAACTCGCAGAATGAGGAAGAATTTGCAAACCATGCATTTGGTGAAGAGTTTGTATTTTAAATACACAAAGAAATCTTAAAACTCTCTTACATGGATCACCTAATGAAAAGAGGGTAAAGAATATCAATTGATTATTCACCAAAGAAGATATGCAGATGTCAAAAAGCATGAGAAAAGATGATCGAGGTC
This sequence comes from Peromyscus californicus insignis, assembly GCF_007827085.1. Taxonomy (NCBI): domain Eukaryota; kingdom Metazoa; phylum Chordata; class Mammalia; order Rodentia; family Cricetidae; genus Peromyscus; species Peromyscus californicus. The sequence continues at coordinate 81,186,553 of NW_026294573.1, forward strand.
ATTAGTTATTCAATAAATGCAATCAAAACCACAATGTGATCCCACTCTGCAGTCCCTAGTGGTGGGTATCATACAAAAAACAGGTAATAAAGGAATTGGTAGTAAATATGAGGAGAAAGTGAAAATTTCACATGGTGTTATTCCAACATAAAATGTAGTCGCTTCTGAAGAGTCTGGTAGTTGCTCAGAAAGTCAGAGGTAAATAAGGAGTGACTGCTCAGAGCCATGGGGCCTCTTAGAGGTAATGAATATCTTTTAAAATTGTCTATGATCATGTTTGTGCGACTTTGTGTTATTCATGAACTAGATGAGTTGTGGAATATGTAAATAGCCTCTCAGTAATGCTATTACTGAGCATTATGAACGTAGCTATTTCTTCTGCCACTCCCTCAACAAACATGTGTGACCAGTTATTTGTTTGAATTTGTAATTTTGTTATAAATTTTCCAAACAATTCTCATTTGGGAGAACAGATGTAGTCCTGTGGAAATGAGCAACCCTACACCTCATATTCAAAAGTGAATTATTGCCTTCAGGCTGTGGTATCAGAAACTTAAGAATACAAGGCAGAATTCTTGTTATATTTTACCACATTGGCACATATTTTATCAAAATATGATGAAAATGTTGATGCAATGTGGATGGTGATGAAGAGAACGAGAACAGTGAATATTTGCTAAGGACTTACTGTTTCATGATTCCATGCAAAGGTCGGAACAGCAGTGTAGGCTTTAGAACTTCCTTACATCTGCCAACTATCTTTGGTTATTTATTTATTTATTTATTTATTTATTTATTTATTTATTTATTTATTTATCTATTTTTCACTATTTTTAATGGGACAGTAGAAACTCAAATAGATTAGGTAACTCATCCAAAATCACTCAGTCCATTGGGGCAGGTTTGGTATTTCAAATTCAGATACATTCAAGTCCAAGATTCATACTATGAACTTTTAATTATGTTGATTTTTTTTCACAATATATTTGTATATCTGATTTATCTATTTTTCTAATATTTTAGTACATAATATATTCATATGATGGAAAACTTGAAAAACATAAAAACTCATGGGTTATTTTAGGGGGAAACTAGACATTTAAAATGAAGAGTTATGATTGTTAATAAAATTATAACGTATTTGTATTTAGTAAAACAGGAGACATGTAGCATAGCAAATCAAATATAGGTGCTAAAGCAATTGAACTATATTATCTGTTTACATAAATGGTGTATATGTGTTGCAGACACTCATGTCACTTGTAATAAACATATTTCCATATATCTCACAGTACATTTACCTCTACTATATATGTAAATTATATAAGTGAAAACATTTGCAGAGAGAATAGTCCTATCTACTTGTATTCATAGCAAAACACTAATTGCCTCTGAATGGATTTAGGAAAGCATTTTACCTTTGGCATTTTAGTCTTTTTAATTGCTTTAGTATGATCATCTTTGATCTTTGAACTAATCAATATCTGGTAGTTTTCCATTTTTCTTTGGGAATATGACTAGTGAGAATCTCCTAGCTAGGAGTCTGTTCTTCAATGTTCCAACCTACTTCTGCTCTTTCCATTAACTGACTTTCCATTAACCCACAATAACAGATCCTGATCTCATCAGATAAGAGGAACTTTATTGTAATGGGGCAGGAAGAGCACACAATGTCAATCAATTAGTAAACACACCCTGGTTCTGGAGTTGAGCTGGTCTTCGCAAACAAGACTGCAGGAAGAATATTCATCATGTTCACAAGTTGCTCCTGCATGCCCTCCCTCATTCTATTAGTCTGTTAGATTCTTTTCTCTCCCTGTCAATTATCTCAAAATTTTAATTTTCACTGTCAGCCAGGAAACTAAAGCAACAACCACAAAATTTAAACTGCTGGTCAATTAAGTCCACTAGCAAAAAATGGGGGCTTCCAACTATGTTAATCAAAAACTATGTGGTACAGCCACTCTGGAAATCAGTATGGCAGTTTCTCAGAAAGTTGGGAATAATTCTTCCTCAAGACCCAGTTATACCACTCTTGGGCATATACCCAAGGAATGCTCAATCTTACCACAAGGACATATGCTCAACTATGTTCATATTGGCATTATTCGTAATAGGAAGAACCTGGAAACTACCTAGATGCCCCTCAACTGAAGAATGGATAAAGAAAATGTGGCACATATACACAATGGAGTACTACTCAGTGGTAAAAAAACAATGATATCATGAAATTTGCAGGCAAATGGATGGATCTAGAAAATGTCATCTTGAGTGAGGTAACCCACACTCAGAAGGACAGACATAGTATGAACTCACTCATAAGTGAATACTAAATGGGAGTGAAGGGATGGCCAAACTGCAACCCACAACTCCAGAGAGGTTAGCTAACAGGAAAAGACCCTAGGAGGGACACATGGATGATCCCGTGAAGGAGAAGTGGATGAGATCTACATGAGTAGACTGGGTGTGGGGTGGTGGGAGAGGGCAAGGATTGGGGGATGAGAACATAGGGAAATGGGAGGGTCAAGCTGGAACAGGGACAGAGTGGGAGGGCAGGGAGGAAGATACCATGATAGACGAGGACATCATGGGAATAGGAAGAGGCAGGGTGCTGGGGAGGCTCTCAGGAATCCACATTGTTGACCCCACCGTGGTCTGCTGGCAGTGGTCCAGAGGGTGCCTGGACCAGTCTTCTCTGGTGACCAGCCTAGCAAATAACCTAGCTGTCATCATAGAGCCTTTGTCCAGTGACAGATGGAGGCAGATACAGAGATTCACAGCCAGGCACCAGGCTGAGTTCCAGGAATCCAATTGATGAGAGAGAGGAGAGATATTGCAGGCGAGGGACATCAAGATCATGATGGGAAGATGTGCAGAGATGATAGACCACACTAGTGGAAACCCATGAACTGTGGACTGGTGGCTGTGGAGCCCCCATGGGACTGGACTAGGCCCTCTGTACACAGAAGACAATTGTTTGGCTCGAACTGTTTGGGGGACACCCAGGCAGGGGGATCAGGATCTGTCCCTGGTGCATGGGCAGGCTTCTGGGAATCCGGTGCCTGTGGTGTGACACCTTGCTTAGCCTTGGTGCAGTGGGAAGGGGCTTGGACCTGTCTAGGCTCAGTGAGCTGGGCACTGCTGACTCCCCATGGGAGACCTCGATTTGGGGCATGTGGGGATGCAGGGTGGCTTGGGAAAGAGGACTGGGGGGGTGGGAGGAGGGAGGAGGGGGGTCTGTGGATAGCTTGAGGAGTGAGTAGAAAATTTCTTAATAAAGAAAAATAAAATAAATAATCACACACACACAAAAAAAACTACGCAGTTGTGGCGCACGCCCTTAATCCCAGCTGGGAGGCAGAGGCAGGCAGATCTTTTTGAGCTCAAAGCCAGCCTGGTCTACAGAGCGAGATTCAGGAAGGGCACAAAACTACACAGAGAAACCCTGTCTCAAAACAACAACAACAACAACAAAAATACTACAAAGCATCATCTAAATAATGTATTGGCAATATTTGGATATATTCACACCATTGTTTGTAATGACTTTGGAAACCAGAAAAATCAAAAAGTTTGATAACTGATCCATCAATTGCTGTTAATGATGACAAATTCCATTCCTTAGAACTGGCAATGCATGAGTCTTAATTATACAGGGAGCTCAATCACTGTGTTTCTAAAGGTTTTAGCTTCCTCAGAGCTCACCATTGCTAGAGAACAAAGGAGTATTAGAGATTGTACCTAATCATCTTAAAAATGACATTGTAGGAAGAATTTCTTGATGTGAAGATATGAAGTAAGTTATTGGCAGAATCAGAATGCAAAGCTGATCTCTTGACATCTGGTATGGTTTTACACATAGTGCCAGGTGGTTGAAATAAGCAGATACTATTCATTAGAGTAAAACAAGGAGGGGTGAACTGAAAAGAATATGGTATTCCACTGTTCTGAAAAACTCACACACATTTGTAGGCTGGATTTGACCTGTAGATCTCAGTGTGCCTACCCCCATTACATGTCAAATCACTCATAGACAAAACTCTATACATTTATGTGTGGTTTTGCTTCATTTCATTCCTATTAATTATATAACATCATTGTTTTAATGTCAACCATTTAGGTTAATCTCCAGTTTACAACATTTTGTATAAGTCAGAGTCAGTTTGAATCAGTCCTTTTAATGATTTGAACTTTCTACACCACAACTTAAAATGTGATTTTTCAGTCAGCCCAAATCATTAGCATTTTGACTTTTTTGTTTTAATGAAAAAACTTCCCTGTTATTTTCACCTATTGTTCAAACTTTTGTCTTTAGAGTTAAGTCAGAGACTCATTACTTCTCAAACTGACAACTTTGAAATGCATGAAGATGGTTTGCCACAATTTCTCATCTCCCTTAACCATTCTTCTTATGATATATGATGTTTAAATGGGTGGTGTGTTCAGGAAAGTTAATGAAAAGTCCCTCTAAATGAAAGTAACTTTTCTAATAGTTCATCATCACACCACAAATTAATCCAAGGTACTAAAGTATTCAAAGAAATGTCAAAAGAAGTGGAAGAAAGGTTCAGAAAGGAAACATGAGGAGGGTATTTGAAGTTAATAATAATGGCACTTAACATATATCAAAATCTTACAGCATGTCAAGGACTCTGTTAAAATCCTTACATTTATTATTAAATTCTACTCCAGTTATACCAGTAGTGAAGCATTTTGTCCCCATTTTATGGATGAATAAATCAAGTCCCAGTTTGGTCAATCAAACTGTCTTTGGTCACTTATCTGCAGAATAGCAGAGATTTTTAAGGCATATATATAATTATATATATATATATATATATATATATATATATATATATATATATATATATATATATATATTAAGTAGGTGCTCCTACTATCATGGTGTAAACATTGGAAAGAACACCAGATTTGTAGTGAAAATACTTGGGAATAAGATGTGCCATTGCTTTCTGCATTCTTTCCTTACATTCTTCAAGACTCTCTTCTTGGTGTGTTCTTCATAAATTTCTCATTTCTTTGTCTTATTATTTATAAAAATTCAATTTTCAAAAGAGAACTAGATTGTCTTCTTCTGAGAATATTTAATGGTTCCTACTGATCAAGGGTAGAAAGGATACAGCAAGAATTCTTGTGTGTGCACAGACCACCTATCTATAAACTTTTACCTATATGCTTTCACTATATAGTGATTCTCCTCCAAGTACCCAGTACAGCAGATATTTTAGGATATATATCCTGCTGAGTGATTTTTTAATGAACAAATGTACAAACCTAGAGAGATCAGGCTCTCTATATCAATTAGCATTTTATTAAATATATTGAATCCCATTTGCTGTAAAACTACAGTTCTTAAATGATTTTCATTTCTGTATTGTGATGTGCTTTCACATTCAGAGAGCAGAAGATAAAATCAGGTGCCCTGTCATTATTACAACTTCAGCAGTTATAGTTATGAGGATGAATATGAGATTATTATTATTATTTTTATTATCTTCAGCAAATGAGCTTTCTGTTTCCCCAGAACTCCCAGGAATGTTTCTCATTTTGTTTTTGTTGTTGTTGTTGTTGTTTTACCATTCCATCTTGTTTTGACACTTTTTCCAGGGAACTGGATAAAGAATAAAGAAGGGATAGGAAAGAGGAAATCCCAAGCCTGCTGACCTTGGGCTTAGGCAGGCCCACTGATAACTGACTGACCCCAGGATACGCTGCATCCACAGTTTCGTCTCTTCCTCCTCTGCACTCAAGGCCACCATTGATTAGACACTGACTGTTTTGCAGCTGCACCCTTGGACAGGCATTTGGAGAAATTGATTGCACTCAATTCCCGGCAGACTGAGAGGTATCTAGTAGTCTCCTGGAACTATCAATGAATGCCTTAATTTCCTTTCTTAATTACTCCAGTAAATAGTTGTTCTGCATATCTAGACAGAGACAGAGGAAGAGAGAGGAAGAGGGAGAAAGGTGGGGGAAGAAGGGGGAGATCAGCTTTCCCTAGCATCAGGTCTTTATCAATGTGTGCCATGAAACTGGGTCACATTTGATCATTATGAATTTTGTGTATGGACTGTTAGAAATTTTGATTAGATAATCAAGAATCAAGTTGAGTGCAAGACTCAACTCAGCCAACTAAGTTTGTAAATTTGCTATTATTTTATATAGCTGGGAATTAGTTTCAGATCTGTAAATGAGGAAATTGCTAAGGCAGTCGTAGTAAGTACAGATGTTTGTAAATACAAATACAGATAGTATCTCTGCTGTTAGCCCAGTGAGGACAGAGATGGCAATGTGTGCTACCATTTATTGAGTATTTGAGGCACTAAGTTGAATAAGAAATACTTTAGAAGGAAAATTTCCTTGGTGATTTTAAAATAGTGTCTTGTGATAGGGTAGAAAGTTTTCCATTCTCTTTCATATTAGTGACACTGAAGTTTGGAAGGTTAAATTGATGACCAAATTGTATTAATGATGAACTTTAAGTTTCCCTCAGATTTAGAGAGCCTTTTCATGTTGTCTAATGAAATGCCTAGCAAACAACTTACATAAAAATATCTTGATTTCATGGAGCCTTGTGGTATAGTAGATATGTTAGTAAAATCTTCTTGGCCTGAAAATAGTGTAGTTAAAATGTCTCAACTCTTTTTCTTTCTCTTAAACAGAGAAAGTTTCTTCTCTTGGTGTTTGTATGTTTGCATCTTTGCTTTTAAAGCAAGGTGGAAGTTTGAAATGATAATGTATCATTCTCAATGAAGTCTCAAAATTCATATGGTGATGGATTATTATGATGTCAATGGTAGGCGTGTTGCATTGAGGTTCCATGGAGAACTTGTTCATAACTCTTTCCAGCACTGTGCAACCTGTTCATCTAGGGCAAGAGCTAAAGAGATTGCATTTTAACAAGAGCTTCAAAGTGATTCATGGAAACACTGATCTTGAAAACTAAGGTGTTCTCATGCAAATACTCATTTCCAACTCCCATCTCTACTCAATACTCAAGGTTCACTTGGGGTCATATGCTTCAATCATTATGGGTAAATCATTGGCATGGCTATTCCATGCCAATGTGCTATCCTCATTCTTCTTTTCTGGCCATTGTTTTGAGGTGAGCATGTGACCTGATACTGGCTAATCTTAAACAAAATGTTTTTAGAAAGACAACTATTCCTTCTAAAAGAGAAATTTACAGGAAAAGCTGGTCCTTTACTTGATTTTTACCTTGATATTTTGGAACAAAAGCAGCATGTGTGATTCTTGGTGGTACTGCATCTCTCTTGCACTGCAAGGTGACATATAAGAAACCAAAATGGTGAGGGTGGCAAATTAGAAAAATGTAAATAACCTGTGTCTATGAAAGTGAGCTCAGAGTCACTCAACCAATCATAGGGTGAACTGATGCTGTTCTAATTGGATGAATAATAAATAACCTTTGGGTTAAGCCACTGTTAATCGAGATCTACTATTGCAGCCAAAAACATCTTAACTTTCTCCTTGCCCCGTCTTCCCTTTAAGCATTTCTTCCTTTTAAAATCAATGCAGGAAAATCATGTTGAAGCTTTATCAACTCAGCATGCTGCCTATCATGTGAAAGAGCCAGATGAAGAGAAATTGAAGTGGCCATTTGACTCTGCTGTCAAATATGAGATGTCATAACTAATCTTTGGCAGATTCTAGATTGCAGTAAATTGATGGTATGATTCTCCAACCTAAATTGGTCCTATTGATCAAAGGAATGAAAACCATGGCCCACAGGACAAATCTGGCCACCTGCCTACTTTTGTAAATTTTATTGGAGCACAGCCACACTTGTTCATTGATATGACGTGTATAGTTGCTTTTATGCTACTGTGGCAGAACTGAATAGCTCTAAAACACAAGAAGTGGTCCAAAAGGCCTAAAGCATTTTACAAACTTTACTGATCTTTGACATAGATGATGCAATTCTTAGATAAAGAGAAAAATCTTATGTTTTATATACCAAGAGAGGGAATACACAGCCTTATTGATGAAAAAATTTAATAATCAAACTCTCATTCAAAGTGGAGGACAAAACACATCTATACAGGAGTAGAAAGGAAGCAACTATGAGCAGAACCAGTATGACCCAGATGAAAAAGCCTTGAACCTGTCTTATCCTTTTGATTATATTCTAGCTTGAACATGAAATGGTTCCCTGAATGCTCTTGTTGAAGTCTTGGCTCCAGCATCCAATCATTGAGCAGTTAATGGTTCATGAGAGGACTGACTTAATGATCAGATTAATACATTAAATAGAATAACAGTTTGATGGAATTTTGGTGAAGGGAGCAAACTCTTAAAATTGAACTGAAGCAAGTATTTGATTGGAGCCTGACTTGTCTCTCCCCACTTCTCTCTACTTCCTAATTGTCTCTAGGTGAATAGTTTTGCTCTGACAAATTCTTCCTGCCTCTATATTGTACTTTACCATGACCAGGAAACAGTGAAGCCAAGTGGTCACAGACTTGAAACCATTAGATCAAATAAATATTTCCATCCATTGTTGCTTTTCTTAGATATCTGTTGTAATGGTGAATGGCTGCCTAATTTGAAAAGGCAGAAGAGGACCCCACAAAAATTCTAGATATACAATATAGAAATAGGCTAAGTTACAAGAGACATGAGCATAGTCAAGAGGAAACCTGATATACTACTGAGACTCTAAGGAGAAATATAGTTCAAACTGAGTTGTGTGGCTTCTGGATTAAGAAACCAGAATAGGGATAAAATTGAAAGGACACATAACCATGTAAATTCCAATGGACTACAGCTTATAGACTTACTCCAGCTCTCTCTTTAGCTTGCTCTTAAAGTGTTTAGTAGAGCCAATTGGTATATGGAAAGTTGCTGAGAGATTATCAATTAGCTAAGAGGTATCCACATTTCTGTGTTGTATAAGATAAACTATTTGAACCTTGCCCCAACTTTTCTTTAGGATAAGAGTCACTAGATAATCTTATATATGTGAGTATTATCTAGATACCCAGAAAAGAAGACATCATTACTTACACTTTAAATAATATAAACAATAAACAATAGAACTTATAAACAATAGAACTCCCTGTATAGAAAGGTTGGCTTGTATCTCAGCAACAAGGCATGAGGTGGGATGGTTTTATGCCATGTGAAAAGCTGCATAGGGGTATTACCAAAAGCATATAAAGGGTTGGCACTGACATTTAGAAACTTACAAAAGTTGCTTTCTAAATTACCAGTATCTCCAAATATCAAGTATCATGATCATTAGTGAAGAAAACTACATATTGAGAGGCTTGCAGTTTGAGTTATCCACTTTACCTAATATAGCTTTGCAATTTTACCTTCTATATGGGGATAATTAATGTCTGCCTTTATTTCAGATGTTGGAGGATGTTTGCCAAATAGGGCTCCTTCTACCCTGTTTAATCAATACTAAATTCTTGTGACAGTAACTAGCCATTAAAATGAACTCTTCAAAGGCTGTTTTTTGTTAGAGATGATAAAATGATCTTAGGGCTGGAAAGATGGCTCAGAGGTTAAAAGCACTGACTGCTCTTCCAGAGGTTCTGAATTGAATTCCCAGCAACAACATGGTGGCTCACAACCACCTAATAAGATCTGGTGCCCTCTTCTGGTGTGCAGACATACATGCAGATAGAATACTGTATATATACTAAATAAATCAATCTAAAATAATAAAATGATCTTAGTTTCTGGAATATTTGTCCATATTCTTGATTGTTAAATGGAGGAGTATGCAAATTTTTTTACCAAAAGCTCCAAAATATAGGTCGAATTGAATACAGAGATGGAAACAGTATAAGGTCATGTGTGTATCTATTAAAAGTTGAATGCTCACAGCATCACTCTCTGGAGAACATTTCACATTTGAGAGCCAAACACAGGTTACTTCACAAGCTGCTCTTGTGACATCTTGAGAACTAGCAATATAAACATCACATTGCATACACTATGTTCCAGAGAGATGGATATATCAGTTTCCAGGTATTTCTGATAAATAAGTAAGTAAGATAATGGTGCTGAGTAACGTTGGGAATCATTGACCTCAGATAAAAATAATTCATACGATGCTCGAATGTATTTGAAATACAGAGTTAGGATTCAAATATTCCTTAATAAGTTCCCTAAGATAGTTTGAATTCATAATAGTGCATTAGCTGGTGGTTTTCAAATTAGTTAGTGTAATACATGAGCCATCTCAAGTAGTCAAAGTGACAAAAGCAAAGAGAGAAATAGAAGACTCAAGAAATAGAACTATCTGGGCGGTGGTGGAAAACACCTTTAATCCCAGCACTCGGGAGGCAGAGGCAGGCGGATCTCTGTGAGTTCGAGGCCAGCCTGGTCTACAGAGTGAGTTCCAGGAAAAGCGTAAAGCTACATAGAGAAACCCTGTCTCGAAAAACCAAAAAAAAAAAAAAAAAAAGAAAGAAATAGAACTATTTATCTATGGATATAATCAAATGTTGTGTGGGTTTTCCTGACGATATGTGAGCAAATGTCTATTTACTTTAGATATGGCACCATTGTTTCAACAAAATATCTAACAAAAAGAATCAGCTTAAGGAAGGAATGGTTAGGATGGCATGGTTTGGTTTAAAGTTCTGTAGGATTCGGACAATCTTAGCAAGGAATGTATGTTCACTAGAGCAGACAGTAGCTACTCACAGTGTAATTAGAGTTACAAAGCAGATACTGTTTAGTGCTCATGAGTTCAAGGTCAGCTTATTTTCTCTGCTTTGTTCAGTTCTAGAACTCAGCCCATAGAATGGAATTACTTGCATCAAGTTGACTTACCCTACTTAAATAAACCTAATATACGTAATCTTTCAGAGTTATCCCAAGAGGTTGGTTTCTATGGTGATTCTAAACCCCTTAATTGGAGAGTCAAGATTAACCAACATGTCCATGTTGTAAGACTTCACATTAGAGGTAATTCTCAGGGAAAGAATGACGGGAATAGTGTAGGGGTGGTTGTGCTTTACCCATGAATAAACCACCCATAGAAGGCAGCAGGTACCTGCCTCCCTGGGGTGTAGTCAAGGAGGGACCCGTTAATATCTGGAATGTATATATGCTCACTCTCTCTACAAGATAGGTCCATAATAAGATGGTCCATCATACTACACTTCTAGCCAGAATCTCAGACAACCTTACCCATTACTCTGAGACCGGCTGCAAAATCTACAGTTAGTCCAACTGAGACTTAACTATCTGAGCTTTCTTACAGGACCACACAGAGATAATATTGCCCCCTAAACTGCTGGAAGCGATTATAACAAAACAATGCCCCTTTTCCCAAAGTTTTCATGTTCCTCAGGGTTATGGATAATGGTTATAGGGTTGGGGATGGAAGAAAATATTCTCCTTAAGAAAAGAAAAATGGGAATGTATAGGTATAGGATATTAAAGTAGATTATTGTATATACTAGTAAACTAATTTAGTAAAGTATTAACCTTAGATAAACTGCACTGTTATGATTCTTATATATTAATATGAATGTAAACTATTTTTTTATTCCTAATTAAGATAATTCGTATATTGATAGAAATGCAGAACTATATTTATTGTAATGTACATATATTTCTACTCTTTTTTATTTTTTATTTTATAATTTGATTTAATTTTACATATCAGCCACGGATTCCCCTGTTCTCCCTCCTCCCTCCCCCCCTCCGCCCTCCCCCCAGCCCACCCCCCATTCTCATCTTCTCCAGGGCAAGGTCTCCCCTGGGGATTCAGCTCAACCTGGTAAATTCAGTCCAGGCAGGTCCAGTTCCCTCCTATTTGAAATGTTCGTATATTGACACAAGTGTAAAATTATATTTGTCATACTATATGTATGTTACACCTCTATTTAGGATACTTTGTATATTGATACATATTTAGGATTATTGTCATAATGCATCTATACATTCCTACCTCTACTTAAGCTATTTTGTGTACTGTCACAATTTTGAGGTCATTATCCTTTTACTGTACATTTGCTTACAGACTGTTTACCTTGTTTACCTAAAGACTTAGTACTTAGGTGATTTAGGTAGATAGGACTTACAGATTTATAGTCACCTATGCTTGTCATCTCTATAGTTATGTTAGTTAGGTTGTCCAGATTTACAAATATATAGGTCAGATGGACAGGCAATCTTCAAGAACTTCATAGACCTAGAGAATATGGCATTTAAATAACTTAGAATTCTGTTGACATGAGACATGATTGCTCCTGGCAGCACCGATTTGATCCTGAGAGAATATTGGGCTTCTAAGATATTTCCGTTTGGAAGTTTGTCTTCTTCTTGACACAAAATAGCCTACTGGGCAAAGAACTATCCTTGCCTTGACTGCTGACAGTATGAATACTGTCCCTTCTAATGAGCAGAACACAAGGAAAAGCAACTACTGAACTCTGCCAAGACAGGGTAAGATGGTCTTTCAAAATTCCTGCTTCTGAAAATGATCTGTCAGATACTCTAGGCCTGTAGCCAATTTGAATGTACCAATGATGCTGAGAAACTTTAGGTAACTGTCCAGGCTGCCAGCTGATTTTGTCTACTCTTGCAAGACTCCTAATAGTTGCTTGCGTCTACCTCTCATTTCTCAGGTATATTCTTTCTCAGGTCTTGGATCTTACCTAGAACATATTAAATATTAGACTCAGATTCATCAGGATAGGACACCTTTTGAAATTATCTGTGAAACATGCCATTTACCTGTGCTCCAGACTTCTCTGGATTTTAGTATGTGCCTCTTGTTTGATGTTGCTCTTGTTGGCTGTAGTTCCATTTGTTTATGTCATTATCCTTTATTTCTCCTTGATAATTATTCCTATTATATATAGTTTTGTGCTAGGTTAGAACTTTCCTCCTTAGAAAGAAGGGGGAGATGTAGGGGTGGTTGTCTTTGCTTTACCTCTGAAGCACCACCCCTAGTAGGCAGCAGATAACTGCTAGGTACCTGCCCCCCCAGGGTGTGGCCAAGGGGGGTCCCCTTAAGATCTGGAATGTATACATGTTTGCTCTCTTGGCTACCTCATGGTCTTGAATGCTGGATGCTGGTACTGTAGACCAAGTCAGAGTTCTACAGAAAACCACATTAGATGGTGCCTCACCTCTCCTGGACCCTGCGACCAACTCCCTTTTGCTAGTTGTAAAGTTAACCCAAAATAAACCCTTTGGTTATCAAATAGACTCTATGGAATTGCTTCATTAATTGCCTCATTAGAATAGATCATGAGAAGAGTCTGCGGGAGATATCTATGGTGTTCAATTTCCTGTTAATTATATAAAATAATTAATTTAATTATGGCAAGTATAATATGTTTTCATCTTATCCAATCCTCTCACTCATCCATTTGTTCCCTCTCATTGTCTATTTTACTCTTTAAAAGCAGACAACCTTGAATCTTCAAACTATAAGGTTTTCTTTTTTTTAAGTTTCTTTTAGTCTAGAATACGCATTGGAGAGAAAATATGCAGTATTTGCCTTTATGAGACTGCTTAATTTAGTTCAAAATTATGATTTCCAATTTTATCCATTTACTTGCAAAGAATATCACACAATTATTCATTATATCTGAGTAAAATTTTGTTTCCATTGGCCCATTGATAGGCCCATAGACAGAATATATAACTTGATGTAGTGAATAATGTTATGATAGGATGAGTATAGAAGTATCACTATTTATGATGACTTTTCTTTCTTCAGATGTACACCCCGGAGTTGTATATCTGAATCACACTGTCTTTGTATTATTAACTTCTTGAGGACTTATATATGGATTTCCATAATGGCTGACTAATTCATATTCCCATCAACAGTATAGAAGGGATATATTTTCTCCACATCCTCATCAGCACTTGGGTTTTGCATACTAGTTTCTTCTTTTCTTTCATGTTTATTTTTTTTTGAATGGTAGTAATTCTTACTGGAATAATAGATATATAGTTTTAGTTTCAATTTGTCTGACAGTTAACAATGTTCAACATTTTTCCTTGTACCCATGAGCAATTTGTATCTCTTCTTTTGATAACTGTCCATTCACTGAACCTGCCCATTTGTTTAGTGGGCTTTTTGTTAATTTAGTATTTATTTTATTAAGTTTCTTATATTCTAAGTACTAATCCCCTATGATAGCTGGTAGAGACTTTTCTCCCTTTAAGTAACTACCTTTTCTTTTCAGTTAATTGTTTACTGTGCAGAAGCTCTTGAGTTAAGCACAATCCTCTTGATCAATTCTAGCTCTTAGTTCCTAAATTATTGGAATCCTATCCAGAAAGCCCTTGCATATGCCTACTTACGAAATATGTTCCCCTAATAGTTTCAAAGTTTTAACTCTTTGATCCATTTTGATTTGATATTTTCACAGGGTGAGGGGTAACGGAATGGTTTAAGTATTCTACAAGTGAAAATCTAGTTTTGCTAAAATCATTTGTCAAAAAAAATTGTCTTTCTTAATATGTGCATGGCACCTATATCAAAAATTGCATGGCGGTGGGTTCATGGCTTTATTTCTGGGCCTGTATTTTGTTCTTTTGGACTACATGTCTGTTTTTGTATTAATTCTGTCCTAATTAGCTTCAGCTTTCAAATTGATTTACTGTCAGCTTAGATTTACTGGGAGGAGTCCTGTATAAGAGGAATTGCCTTGATTATTGGTTGATATGACAAGGCACAGGTGCTCTCCCTAGGCAGTTGTTCCTGAGCTGTATAAGAAAGCTGCCCAGCATGAGCAAGGAAGCAGGAGCCAGTAAGCAGTGTAATCCATGGCTTTAGCTTCAGTTCCTGACCTGACTTACCCTGATAATAACCAACTGTCTTCCAAGTTTCTTTTGGCCATGGTGTTTATCAGAGTAATATGAATCAATTAGAACAAGTACCACGCCACTTCTATTATTATGGCTTTAGTGTATAATTTGAAGTTAGGTGGGATGATGCCTCCCAACGTTTGCTTCTTAGTATTAGCCTGGCTATATAGGGCTATTTGTGCTTCCATATGATTCTTAAGATTTTTCTTATGCTAATCTACTTCCAGGTTTAATTTCAAAGACATATTACATTTTTAAAAATTATTAAGTAAAAATTTTTTTTAAAAAAATAAAAAACCTATAATCAGAAATCAGAACTCAGGAAGCAGAAATAAGAAGATTGCCCACAATCTTGGTCTACATAACTAATTCCAGATCAGAGAGGGCTACATCGTGAGATCTTCTCACTCTCTCTGTCCCCAACCCTCCCCACACACAAACAAAATGCTAAAAATAAAAAAATAAGAGAAAAATAATATGGTGATTGTACAGAGGAACTGACTAGCTGTGATAATGTACACAAGCCCTGCACAATATAGAATCAGTTAAAAGTTCCAATATGGAAGCACAAAGAACTTCTGAGGCTTCACCACTAGCTGAGCTGCTATTGGCAGTTGATGGCAGCTCAAGGAGAAGGTCCATTTTCTTTGGGTGATGGTCACTGGTCATTTCTTCATTCCCTAGTGAGTGTTCCTACACCTGAGTATATATGAGCATCACTAATTGGACTCAGTGGGTTAAATAAGAGAACGAATGAATAAATAGATAACATAAAGGAGGAAATGAAGTGGAGTGGGAGATATGATGGGGTTACTGAGGAAGTCGGGATGTTTAGGAGTGGGTATGATCAAGATACATTCTATACATGTATAAAACCTTCAAAGAATCAATAAAAAATTAAAATTAAAACAAAAACAATGAGTCAGGGAAATAAGACAAGCCGACAAATGGACAGCTCATGCATTTGCTTTGTCATAGCAACACCAAGATCTTAACTGGCTGAACTTAGATATCTCATCTCTAAAGGGAGAATATTGCCTTAGCCTTACATGGTCACTGTGAATATTAGTGTGAAAATTATTACTACAGGCAACATACTTTCCACTTGGTGAAAGCCCTGTATTCCTTAGGCTGACAGAATTTCAGACAAACCTCTAGGATGCGCATCATAATCTCAGGTGTATCACAAGATGTGCTTCCTGAATCCTGAGGGTCACCAGACTGTGCAATGAATTCAGGCAAGAGGTGAGGACTCGTGTCAGACTAGGAAATGAAGCTCTAGAAGCTACTTGAGGAAACAGCAAGGGAGTTTAAGAAGTCCAGAGGCTAGATTTTATTTTTCAGGTGTAAGTTACAGAAGACTTTTCATTTGAACAGAGAAGTTACAAGGGGGATAGGACGCAGCCACAGGGCATCCCTGGAAGACCTGGTGATGAACCTGCCTTTTAGGAATTGTTTCAATCTGCAGAGAACAGAGATTCTGTTGCTTCTATTTCTATTATAGGCAGTACTGATGACTGTGATCACTATTATTTTAGTGTACCTGTTGGGTACCACATATTTAAGACTGTTATCTCATCTAATCCTTACTCAAAGCACCATGGAAATCCTTGTCATTTATCAGTTTTTTTTCCTAAGTACTAGGCCCTCCTTGAAGCCTTTTACACGTACTAATGTATTTAATACTCGTAACAGCCTTGTGAGATAGGCACTATTGTTATCTCCAGTTTATAAATGAGGAAACTGCTGCAATGAGAGATTAAATTACTTATCTGAAGCCATACTGCTATCAAGTAATGGAGCTGGGATTCAAACCCTGGCAGCTTGGCTCTGGTGCTCATTCTAAATGCCATTATAGTATATCAACGTTCTGGGCTTATTATGCCCATATTCATAAGAACTGAAACCATACTCAAATCTCTTGCCTAATGTCACCATTTTTTTTGTATTACATTGTGACCAGGCTTATCATCTTCATTACAATCCTATCTGACAATGAAATAGTATGGATTCATGGCTCATAGCAAATGTTATATCATGCAAATGTCTTAAGACAGAAAACAATACCATCAATAGCATTTTTATTGACGATATATACAGTGATAAATGTGTATGCTATGTGTTTGTGAACGTGGTGTGTGTGCGTATGTGTGCACCCATGTGTCTTCCTCTATTGCTCTTTTTCATTATCTATCTATCTATCATTTATTTATTTATTTATACATAGTGTGGAGAAGTCCCTGGTTGAACTTGGGACTCCAGCTTATTGATTCTCCTAGTCAAGCTAGCCAGTTAGTCTCAGGGATCTGTGCTGCCACTGTTTACTGAGCCCTGGGAATACAAGTGGTCCATCATACTGACAGAGCTCTGAAGTGGGTACTGCAAATCTGAATTGTGGTCATCATGCTTGCATGGCAAGTTTTTTACCTGCTCTGCCATTTCTCTACCCTAGGAAGTTGTATTTTCCATTTTTAATCCATATGTCACAAATCAGGGAATTGCACATTGCTGAAACTACAAAATTAGTGAAGTACTCAAAATGAGTTCTTATACAGCCCATGGTGATAAAAGGCATCACTCAATAACCTCTCAACCATAATGAGTGATTTCAGAATCTGATCTCTCTTCTCTCCACTCCCATCCCCAGTGAATTCTACACTTATTTCTGTCTTGGGGGAATTTTAAAAGCATTCCAAATTTTAATGTTTATAAGGAATCTTTGGCAAAATATTCTAATGCAAGCCTCGGCAGCAAATTCCTTTCCATGTTAGCAAGCCAGCCTCAGGCCCCAGAAGAGCAGGTGCTTGTCTGACCCATGTGTCACCTACACGTGATATATCTCACTAGCCTCCAGCAGAAATTTAGTCTAGTCTGTCCCTGTTCCAAGATGTAGTCTCCTATAGTCAGAGGGAGGAGCTGAGGACCTGTCTATGAAGAATATAGAGGTGGGTTCCTCTCTGGGAGGATAGGAAAGGCATGGAAAACCTATGCCACATGCTCATGTATGCATGAGGTGTTATTAGGTTCTGAAGTAGCTCCCAGCCCAAAGTTTAGCAAAAAATCAACTTCTATGATGACATCAGTGAAAGGAGTCCTGAGATCCCACTCAATAAATATCTCTACTTCCAGCCCTTTCTTAGGGTCTGAAGTCTTCTTCATGCAGTCAGTTTGGTGTCCAGCTCTTTGTATCAACTGGGTAGAAGAGGCAGAAAGGTAGAAGAGGAAGACTTTAAGTTGAGTCAGTAGAATACACACAGAGAGAAACACACACACAGAGAAAAACACACAGAGAGGAACACACATTATCATCATCATCATCATCATTTTCTATCTATCTATCTATCTATCTATCTATTAATCAACTATAATTTTCTATATGTTGATCTTCAGAGTAAGGTCTACAGACTGTTGTTGTTATTACTTAATATTTGTAAGACTTTGAACTTAAGGAAGAATTTCAATTAATTGCATAAGGCCTACATTATAGAAGATAATCTTTGAAATCATCTCATTACATATATATATATCAACTATATATACAAAATGCCTTCATATAAACAATTGTGATAGTAGTTATTTTTAATTGTTTCAGAAGAGACAGAAAATTGAAGGAGGATGTGTTTTAGAGTGAACAACGTAGAAAATTTACACTCTGGACTAGGTAATTGCAAAAATGCCTTTTGGTGGGATCATTCTTCACCATTAGGTCTGTCTTCTCTCCTTTTCTTCCCTGGAGCCTTCCTGTGCTCCGAAGTTTATCAGCTTACTATGCTGAGCAACAAAAATGTAGACAGATCCTGAGAGAAATGTTGCTCATTAGCACCCATCAGATGCATTCTCTCAGCTTAACTATCATAACAGCAAACTCTTAAATCACTTAAAGTCACTGGAAGAAAAAGCACAGTAACAATTCTTGATAGCCTGTGTTTAGCACATAATACATTTCTGCTGCGTGCAGAGCACCCAATGACAACTAAGTCCAAGGTCTGACCTCAGATAACAGTTACAAACGGACATACATGATAGCCCATGCTAGAGGTATTTTGAGAAGTGCAGTTGGTGATGGAGCAAGATGGCACAGTGGGTAAATTGCTTACCATTTAGCCTGGAAATTAGAATTCACATGCTGAACCAAGAGAATTGACTCCTGTAAATTTTCTGTCCTCTAACCTCCATACATGTTCCTTCTCATGCGTGTGCTCATACACACACACACACACACACACACACACACACACACACACACACACACACATTTTTAAGAGATTACCTCAAAAGACAGACTTTGGCTAGGACTTTCTTCACTACTTTTACAAACCTTATTATATCTGTGGTCACAAGGAGTTGCCATGTGTCCCAAAGAGCTCTGATCCATAGGAGACTGTTGAGATCACTGTGTGCTCTTGGTAATCTCTTGGAACCTTGGAGTCCCAACCTGCTAAGTTTGTCCACTCTTTCCTGTTATTCAGACTGTCAGAGTTGCTGATTATTATCTGGACATGGCTGTGCACTTAAAAACTTGGGAGCAGGTCCTGTTGGTCCTAAGGGAGTTTATATCAGCTTAAGAATAAGTCTCAAATCATCTAAATTTTACCATCAAACAGAGGTGGCAGAGTTGGCACAGTCTGATGACAGAGACATCGACCTTTTGCCGTCAACACCCTGTGCCTGTCGTCTGTGGAGCATGT
Organism: Peromyscus californicus insignis; assembly: GCF_007827085.1. NCBI lineage: Eukaryota > Metazoa > Chordata > Mammalia > Rodentia > Cricetidae > Peromyscus > Peromyscus californicus. Next base: position 81,206,082 of record NW_026294573.1, read on the forward strand.
CAGCGGCTCAGACTGTTCAGTGTGAAATTTAATTTGGGTTCCTGGGTGAGCAGGGAGGAGGGCGTAAAAAAAATATGACACTGGTTAATTTCATGTTTTACAGACCCAACAACCCCAATTGTACATTTCTTGGTGAAAACAGAACCTGCAGGCCATTGCATGCAATGATATGTGGTCCATGGAGAAAAGGAACAGAGAAAGGGGAGAAAAACATAACAAATACATCATTTTCCGAAATCAAATAAACTCAGAAGCTTCCATTTTAATGGGTTAGATTGACAGGCAGAGAGAAAAATGCCAAAGAAAGCTTCCTTTAACTCTTCCAATATATTTGCACATAACTGTGGACCCTTTTTAACTTGTCATTAAAAGCCCTTCACTCTCTCCTCATCCATTTCTCCACACTCTGAGCTGGCCTTATCTTACTCTTTTGTTTGCTTGTTTGTTTGCTTGCTTGCTTATCAAGACAGGATTTCTCCTTGTGTCCCTGGCTGTCCTGGAACTAGCTAAGTAGACAGGCTGGTCTCAAACCCACAGAGATCTGCCTGCTTCTGCCTAGTGTGATTTATAAAGATCAGATTAACCAGGGGTAAAAGTTAACTGAAGTGTACAATGTGAAGGATGGTGATAGGCTTGATGAATGATAGTTAACCTTGACTGTCAGCTTGATTGCATCTGAAATTAACCAAGAGACAAGTCTTTGGGCAGTATTTGAAGGTATTTCTAGGAAATATTTAATCCTAGTGCTGAGATTAAAGTCTTGCATCACCACCACCAGGCTGGCCTTATCATACTCTTGCTTCAAATTTTTCTTTGCATCTCTCTAGATTATTACATAAAACTCAAACTCTTATAAAAGTCCCCTGTTTTGATGGAACCTATATTAGGCATGGTTCTCTAGTGGAGCAGAACTTATATAATGTATAATATTATAAAAGGCATTTAGCAGAATAACATATTACTGATGTGGGGTAGGTAGTCCAACAATGGATATCTTCAGTGATAGAGGGATTGAGAGCCTGGTAGCCACTAAGTCTGAAATGCAGGATGTCTTAGCAGTTTTAATCTAGATGTAAAGACATGGAAGATTTCTGAAGATTTGTTCACCTTCAGTCCACCCTGGAACTCAAAGAAAATGGAGTTTTATGTCAGTAAAGAATGCCAGTATTTCACTAGATGGTCGTGGAGTATGCCTTTAATCCTAACACTGGGGAGGCAGAGGCAGACAGATAACTGTGAGTTCCAGGCAAGCCTGTTCTGAGTGAGTTCCAGAACAGCCAGAACTGCACAGGGAAACCCTCTCTCAACCAACTCCTCCAAAATAAATGTCATCAGTGGCATCATAGCATCAAAGATTGGCACACTCACTAGTAAGAAGCAGAGTCTGGCAAGTGTGACTGATTTCAATCTTTTAATATTTGGACCACAATAAGATGCTGCCCTGCGTATGTTCTCATCTCTACTAATTTTTCCTAGAAATTCCTTCCAATACCTGCCCAAAGACCTGTCTCTTGGTCAATTTCAGATCCAATCAAGCTGACAACCAACGTTAACTATCATTCATCGAGCCTATCACCATCTCTCACATTGTATACTTCAGTTAGCTTTTATCTCTGGTTAATCTGAGCTTTATAAATCACATAAATCTACAGGAACTAACATTGCTACCAACTTTATGTACTATATGTCTTCAATCTGAAATGCCCACTGCATGTTTATATTCTTTGCACTTGTTCCCTAGTTGGTAGTGCTGTTTTGAGACTCTTTGAAACTTTCAGGAGATGGCACATAACTGAGTGAAATATGTCAGTAGGGCCAGGTCTTTTGAAAGCAATAGCCAAGGTTCTGGTGCTGGCCTTTCTTCATGCTTCTGTGTCTGCTAAGATGTGAGCAAACTGACACATGCTCCCATATCCATGCCTCTCCCACCAAGGTGGAATAAAATATCTTGAAACTGTGGGCTGAAATAAATCTTCCCTCCCTTATTTTATCTCTGCCAGATATTGTGGTCATGATGAAGAAATGTAGGTAATACAAGTGTGAATTTCTTCCTCCACTTTGGATCAATCCTACTTTTCTGACACTAGCTACTTAATATACTGAACTCTAGCTTCCTACTTGTCATCTGCAGACCTTGGCAAGTTTTAACTCTTCTCATATTTTCCACTAGCATAATGAGCATTTGGTTGTATGGTGATGTAAAGTATGAAACAAAATGCTGGACACAGAGAGTACACAGTGAATGGGTTATTTTCTTTATAAGATCAGCTCAGGTATGTCTTCTTCCAGGAACTGTTTCTTAATTTAATATGTAGTCTGATGGTAAAATTTCACCTTGAATGTGCATTGATCTATGCAATTATCATGTCCTATATTATTCTTAAAATTCTGTGTGTGCCCTTCCTTCCACCATTGGATTTCATTTGTAATTGCATAGTTTTGTTTTATCATGTAGGTTTGCTCAATGCTCATCCAAAATCCCAAAACAAAATTATTGGATATGTGGGTGAATTTATGAGTGGCAGAATAAAGCAGTGTTTACATGAATAGATCACTGATCAGAACCTA